>NC_046160.1:88407070-88432733 GCF_011064425.1 Rattus rattus
GGAATAACACCATTGAGGAGCTTCACGACAAAGCTTTGAGTAGGTTTTATTTATTAATTTTAACAAAATTATCTTATAAGTAATTTTTAATGAGCACTGTTCCATGCATGATTCTAGTGAGATTTTATTGACTGGTGATTTGCTTTTCGTGTGTTCAATTCATATCTCGGCACTGAGATAGAACAAAGCAGATGGCCTTCATTCTTCATGGATCCTCCATTCCAGAGGTAGAGAGGCAGTAACTCCGAATGGAGGCCAGGTTGTGGGGAACAGAGGGTTTGATGGAAGCTGAGAAAGACAAGAGACTGAATGATATGAGTGGGTGACATGGGAGAACAGGATCGTGGGAAAGCTGATGGCTTGAAGAATGAAGGCTGATGGGAGATTGATTAGAAGGAACAGAAGGGCAGTGGGTTAGAGAGAGAGTCACAGTCACTGAGGTCCTGTAACCCAAAAGGTGAATCCCCACAGCAAAGTGACGTGCCGGGTTTGAAATAACTGAATTTGAGCTTTTGGTGACACATTAATGTAGAGCATATAGTTATTTGCTTACATCACTTTTATTGTTGTTGTTGCTTTTTGATTTTTAAAATCAACCTTTAGTAGGGTTTGGCTTTCCGGGAAGATAACAAAAACACAGGGGGCTAAGCCAGGCTTATTTTTGCAGCCAGCGTAGACCTTTCCATGTTCTGTTATTTTATTTGATGAGTCAGAACTACCAAAGTTTGCACGGCACTGACTTGAATCTGTGAGAGGAGTAAGAAAAGAGCAAGCTAAGCACTGATGATATGTATTTTGGGTTTATAAAAGTTTAAAATTAAAACAGAGTTGAAGCTGGGGTGTAGTTCATCAGCCATGCTTTCTGGAATGCAGAAGCCCCCTGAGTTTGGCCCCACCACCGTATAGACAAGCTGCAGTGGTACATGTCTATATTCCTAGCACTCAGGCTATAAAGGCCTAAGGATAAGTTCAAGGTCATCTTTGGCTGTTTTGCAAGTTGAAGATCAGCTCACGATCTGTGAGACCATCTCAAACCAACCAACCAACCACCCAGTAGACCAAATAATCAATCCAAAGAAACCAAAACCAACCAAAGAAACAAAGGTAGTGATGGGCCAGCCTTCCCAGCAGGTGAGTATACATGGGAATGACAAGAAGCATGGAACACCGAGTGGTTGCACATACACTGTGAGAGGAAGTCAAGTGCTACACAGTGACACATGAATTATTCCGTTTAAGAGGAAAATGCAGAAAGCCCAGTTCCTCCTTAGCTTAAATGCAAGTTCCATAGGACAGAGGCCTCAGGGTTACCTTTTTCCTGGCATTCTGCCCAGTACTTAATAGGTGCTTGGTCAGTATTTGTTATTTGTTTACTGAATGAATCAAGGCACCTATGAATCACTAACTAGAAACTTTTAAGGGAAATTAAGCAGTTGTACTAAAGGCTAAGATCAAGAGGCTTGAAGCTTCAGGAATGGAGTGATTCAGAGGGGGGATGTTGTTATCATAGAAGCAACTGATAGCATTTATCCTTCACTGGGATAGCAATGGGATTACCTATATCCACGTATAGATGTAAATCTGCCCAGGTTTGCGTTTGCACATGAGTGTACAAATATAGGCACAGTCCCTTTGATCATCACCGTGCCCTGCTGTTTTATGGGTGTCCCCGAGCTACTCCTTTCAGACTCTGAATCTTATGGTACGTTTGAGAAGACATGCAGGTTACAGAGGGCCAACTTCAGGAGATGGGGACACAGACAAAGGCAGAAGACGCTAAGGAAGCTGCATGATCCATTTGCCATGCACACATTTTCAGTACGATTTCTCCCCAAGAATAGACACCATTTCTAGAGATTGCCTAAAACTGTAGAACTCTATTTTTAAGATTTGTTGGAAGCGTTGAAATTCCAGACACACATTTCCTTTGAGAGGATAAACCTTTGTGTCTCAAAACAGAGATGTCTGTTCGTTAGCTCTCTGGGGTCTGCATGTTTGTGCACGAAACCTCCGGTTTTTCTTGCATTTTGAAGTGTCATGCCTAACTGGCTGTTCCCACAGATTCCTTTACTCTTCTCACATTGTTAAGCTGGTCTCTGGGGAGCGACTTCTTCCAGTCCACGTGACTAGAATCTGTTGTTGTAATAGAAGTTGGGCGTGAGTGTGAGGAGGTGTACAATCGTGGGTAGAACCCACATTTAGATGTTCAAGGTCATTTTATTCATCCATCATGAGAGTTCAGTATCTTTCTCTGTCCCCCAAATGCTGCTTGATATTGACTACAGGTATCTGGTGATAGGTCCACAGTGTGACTTTAACAAGTGTGAGCATGTCTCTCCTCTGTTTCAGCTGAGACGTGTTGAGAGTGAAATGGTCACAGCCACTAAGAGACCACCACCCTATCAAACACAGTTGCTCTGTTCCCTGCAAAGACCTGCTCCATAGACCTTGGTGCAAGAACCAGCATGCTGCCTGGTTTTACTTACTGCCAACGGTGCTTACGTACTGCACATGTTTTCTTTATGTGTACATTAATAAAGTTTTGCCTGTTATAAAAAAAAAAGAGACCTCCAGTTAAATTTCTCCTTGTGCTCATTCTATATTTCACATACGTTCAGAGTTCTAGAGGAACCAAACAAGCAGACTCTGGAGACACGAGGTAGTTGGTCATGGTGTTGGTCATGGCATCTCAAGATGTCCAGAACTTCTTCCAACCTTTGTCCTCCTGGCTCTCCCGAGTTTATGAAGCTCTCCAGCAAGCCGGGGATGCCTTATCTGCTTCACTGGTTCTTCTTAGCAAACACGATTCGGCACTGAGTGATAAGCCAGAGCAGGACTTAGATGCTATTCAGATTCAGGAAACCTGCTTGGAAGATGGAGAACAGGACAACGATGGGGTTCCAGAGGAGACAGGCTCCCTGTTTCTTGAAGCGGACCATTTCTCAAGCTCTAATAGTGATTTGCGGGACTCTGTCCAGACGGCAAGCCTCAGACTTGGTCAGCAAGCCAAAGACTCAAGCACTGTAATTTCCCAGTGGCCCAATAAGATCCCAGGTGGCCCGAAGCCCCCACATGTGCTTTCTTCTATCGCTGAGGAGGAACATCACTCTGAGGGGCAGAGATGTGACCTTCAGCATGGCTCTGACACCCAGCTTCCTGGCTCTTTAGAAAAAGTTAACGGAAGAAAGCAAGGTAAGCTGGTCAGTACCATTGTTCCTGTGCTCCTCTAGATGCCTTGTAGGGTTCCTCTCTGGTTAAAGTATTGATTTTAAGCATTGGTTTTACCCTTTCTTTGCTACTTACACATGCCCTCGTTCTGGCTTCTGATTGAGAGATACAATTCATAGGAATATTTTTGTTCTGTGAGGCTTTACAAGATCCATGTTTTGGGCTCCATCTTTCAAAATAATAGTTCTGAGCAAGTGAAAAAGCTTAAAATGAATCCGAGGGTTCTGTTTGAGAAGTCCCTGCGCGCATGCCACGGTTTTTAAAATATCTTTAGAAATGTTCTCCCCCCCCAACCCCCTTCCCTCTAGGTTAGGAATTTCTAGATGTTACTATATTATTCAGCGTGAAATCCTGTGCAAACAGCCATACTTGTTTCAGAATTTGTAGTTGATAACACTCCAAGAATACTTCTCACAGCGTCTGACTAGGACGGGGTGTGCGATGCCAGTAGATGGGAGATCTTTGAAATAGGACGCTTTCATTTGCTTTTAGCCTGGAATGATAAGGACATAGTTAATAAGAGTCGCCTACGATAGATACTTTGTTGTCAGAACTGAGCACAGAGCAGGGCTTTAATAAAAGTGTCATGGATATAATACAAATGTAATCATTTCTGGGAAAGATACTGGTATGTGTTTCTGCATAAATTTCCCATGGCTGCAATCTTCTAGCACGTAGAGTGGTCCCAGAGACAGAGGTGAATGGTAGACTGAGGTGAGGGGTTAGTGTGTGTGTGTGTGTGTGTGTGTGTGTGTGTGTGTGTGTGTGTGATGTGTGTATTCACATAGTCCATATATAGATTATTCATACACAGACAAAGTCATTAAGTCCTTTCTTGTTGGAGGGAGCCAACATTTCTAGGATACCATACTGTCTCTTTATTTTCAATGACTCTTCCTAGTGTCGCCTTTCAGATAAAGGTCTTACCAGACACATGGGATCTTGGTGGATAAAGGAAACAAAATATTTTATTCTTTTTACAGCACCTTTCCCTCTCTCTGCATGAGCATGACACTGAGCTGGACTTCCTCAATTGCCCACCATGTTTTTTGAAACAGAGTCTCTCACTGAACCTGGAGCTTCTCTATTTGGCTAGACTAGCTTAATCAGCAAATCCTGTCACTGCCAGTCCCAATACTAGGGTTATAAATGCACACCTAACCCAGCTTTTTACGTGGGTTCTGTGAGTCTAGACTCAGGTCATTATTATGCTTCTATAACAAGCAATTTAAAGGCTAAGTCCTGCACCACTCCATACAATGCTTTCTTAATTCTTACGGAATGAAATCCTGGAATGAGTTGGTGAAGTCAGGCAGGCTAATATTCTTTTTGAAGCAATAATTTCAAACGACTACTGTTTTGAGTCTTCTAAAATTATTTGTAATATAGTTGGTAGAATTTTAGATTCAAGTTGAAATCTCATTCTGATTTTGGAGAATTCTTGCCTAATTTGAACTGTGTTTGAAATTTACATAGGTTTGCCTTAATAGATGTCAGGTAGTGATTTATTGGGGGGTTAATTTTCATAACCATAAAATATGAATGCAAACATTAATTGGGCCCAACCTTCAAGTCAGATGACAGAGGCTGTGGTGTTGCTCTCCATCTGTGCCTGCCATGGCGAGTGCCACCTTAGCGGTGATGTGGTAGGACTTGGCACAAAGAGAAGGAGTTCTTCTGAAGGAGCCTCTCTTAGTATTGTCGCAGCGCATTGCTTATACTCCACCGGAAGACACAGAGTTTAGGTGTTCTGATCTTAGAACACAGTTCTTATTCTGATTACAAACATGATTTCCACAAGATGAAATTACCTTAGCCTTTCTACTACTGTTTTGTTACTGTTTAGAGTTTCTTATAACCACTGCCTCAAAGAAGGTACAGAACCTCAAAGAAGGTTTTATTATCTCAAAGAATTCCTGGACTTCTTTCTGTAGGCAATCCTCACATCTGTCTACCTCCACACTCTAGTGCACACCAGCTGATACATTTTTATGAATCATTATATATGCATGTATATAGTCCATACACATTAGTAGATTATTCATACCCAGACAAAGTCATTAATTCCTTTTTTGTTGAAGGGACCCCCAACATTTCTAGGATACCATATTGATACCAAAAGATACCAAGTAGAGTACATTGTATGAAGAAAAACCACTCTTAATGAAGGAAAATAGATTTCTATTACTATTACAGTTACTATTGGTGTCTTTAGAATGCCATCTGAGAGAAATGGTGGAGTTTTTGTCCTTTCAGATCTAGCTTCCTTCACTTACTGTAACATGTTTGAGATTTGCCTATCTTATTGGCCCTTTATGTTGCTAAAATCCTGTCCCATTGGAAGCATGCACTGTGTGTTCATTGGTTTGTCCACCGAGGGATAATTTACTTGTCCCAGTTTTCCTTCCCTCTGAGTCTCAGACTCATCCATCCTTTTTTCTTGTCTGATCACACTGGACCAGATCAAACAAGAGTGCTGAGAGAGCACATTCTTAGTCTTCCACTCGGCATAGAGCTTTTATGACTTCTTCACGGCTAAACACAGGTTGAAGACATTCTTCTTGGCCAGATTGTCAAAAGAGAATACTAAGGTTGGTTAAACAGTTTTTCTGCCCAGCTGAAATGTCTACAAGAGCCCTCTTGTCTGCTGTCTTGCAGTGGGTTGCACCGATTGGCTTTGAGATGTTGAACTGGACGATGTAGCAAATCCTTCTTGTCAGGCTGCGTTGCTGCTTTCCCACATTGAGGAACGTGACTGGCTGGTGTTTTGCTGAGGACTTTTCATGGATTGTTATCAGCGATTCTGATGTGAACCTGCCTTTCATGGTGCTGGGAAGGAAACCCAGAGTCTTGGACATAATCGACCGCACTCCTCCCCCCTTGTATTCTTTATTACTAAGTATTAGTTGTTGCTGGTATTTTTGATCCAACTCTAAATAATTCAACAAATTCCTCTTTAAAAAACCAAGCAGGCGAATTGTCATTGCCAGGTGCTTGCAGAAATGAAAGGAAAATTGAAAATACATTCTCTGCCCTCTGGGTTTGCAGTTAAAATGGGAAGCAGGCATAGGCACGGATATGCACGCAGGTGTAGGAAGACACAGAGTAAATGCGCACCAGACTTAAGTGTGCTTTGAAGCTGGGTGGCAGGATAAACAAGTCTTAATCCTGCCTGTGGGGGTCTGAGGAGGCCACATTTAGTAGGGAATTCACAGTGGAGGACACTGAAGGCAAGGTGAGCGTTTTCAGCAGTGGCACATAGCATCAGGCTGTGCACACAAACAGTGATAATGTCAGTATAGTGACAACTTACAGCCCCAGGAGGAGGGCTGGAGCTGCATGGAATTTCTCAGGGATGGAATGAAAGTTCAGCAGTGCACACTGAGAACTACCATGGTCAGACACTCCGAAGACGCCTTTTGTTAATACTGCAGAAAGTATCTGATCCGTCCTCTAGCTTAGCTAAGGTGTAGGAGTCGCTGTGACAGCTTTAAGCCAGTGCCATTTTTTACTTTATTGACAATAGTTTTTTTCCATACAATATACTCTACTTAGGATTATTTCCCCCTACACCTACCATTTCTTCCCCATCTCCCTTCCCATTTGGATCCACAAACAGGTATCTAAGGGATAATAATAAAATATGATAAGACAAATAAAAAAAAACAATCAGAATATGACAAAATGATCAAACGAACAACAACACAAGAACCAAATTAAAATAAAAGCCCACAAGTTATGTATATAGATACAGAGACACATGCATTTGAACATTCAGGAATCCCATGAAAACCACCAACTGGAAGCTATAATATATACATGCAAAGGGCCTAGAATAAAACAGAATAAAGCAAAACAAAACCCCCTACCCTGATGTAACAGTAAACGAGACAAAGAGCCTCCAAAGATGACATTGGTTTTGTCCTGGCCATTTGCTGCTGTGTATGGGGCCTGCCTTTAAGAGTAGTTTGTTTTCTCCAGGAGAAAACTAAGTTTTCATTTGCAAGTGGCTATCAATTGGAGATAGCTTCTGGGTTAGGGCTGCAGTGTACGTCTCCTGTTCCCTCAGCTCTAGGACCTCATCTGGTCCAGATCCATGCAGTCCTAATGCATAAGGCCTAGCACAGTCTCTGTAGGTCCTTATGGGCACTGGTTCTGTTGGTCTAGAAGGCCTTGACTCCTTTGTGCCTTCCATACCCTCTGGCTCTTAAAATTTTCCTGCCACACCTTCTGCAGAGTTCCCTGAGCCCCGAGAGAGGAGGGATTTGATGGAGACATCCCTCTTAGGGCTTAGTGTTCTAAGGTCGCTCACACTTTGCATGACGTCTTGACCGTGGTTCTCTGTATTTGTTCCCAGCTGCTGCAGGAGAAAGGATCTTTGGTGATGGCTGAGCAAAGTAGTGATCTATGAGTGTAGCAGGATGTCATTAGGAGTCATTTTATTGCCATGTTCCATGAGCAAACCAGAAGTGTTTAGATCTCTCTGGGGCCCTGGCCTACCTAGTCTCAGATTCTTAGCCACCCACGCAGCATTGGGCATGTGCTCCTTCTCATGGAGTGGGCCTGAACTTGAACCAGATGTTGGCTGGTTCCTCACACAAGCTTTGTGCTACTGTCGTACCAGGGCATCTTTCAGGCAGGTCAGTCTTAGAGATCCAGTGGTTTGTAGCTGGGTTTGGGCTTACCTTTCTCTGTCGGTAGCACGCAGAGTATCTTCCAGTATTGTGAACATTGGTTTGTAGGCGTGAAGGTTCTAGGTAGGCACCAGTTTGACTTCTCCATGTTCAATGGTTTGTAGAGGTGTTTCAACAGGCGCTGTTGGTATGTCACTGATCTTAGTATCCGTGTGATGCTGACTTCATAAAACGAATTCAGAAGTGTTTGTCTTCCTTATCGTCTAGAAAATTTGTGTAGATTTATAATTTATTAGTGCTTAACAATCTTTTATTCAGGGGTTTTATTTATGTGTTTATGTGTGTGTGGGGGCAAATAGTACTTAAAAACAGAGAGAAGAAAGGGGGAGAGAGGAGATGAGAGCAAGCACAAAGTCAGAGAGTAACTTGGGGGATTCCATTCTCTCCTTTTCTGTATAGGTCCCAGGGACGGACCTTAGTATGGTTGGTAGCAAGTACCTTTCCCTACTGATCCATCTCATCGCCTCTAATTAAGGATTTTAAGGGTTTGAATATTTGTGTTGGGAAGGTTCAGAATAAGAATTTAATTAATAGATACCAGATTATCTTGATTTTTTTTTAATTTTTAAGTAATTTTTGGCATTTTGTGTTTTTCAAGGATATTTTCATTCATACTATTGAACTTATTTTATGCTATTTTTTTTATTACCTAATGTTTTCAGGTTTTTGAGTTGACATTTAAAGATATTTTTGTTTTGGTCTGCCTGTAAAGAGAATTGTCTGTCAATCTGTCTGTATTTTCTGCAAGAAACTACCTTTTATTTTATTACTTTTCCCTCCATTTTTGGTTCTTGATTTCATTTGTTTCTGTGATGCCTGTTGATTAATTCTTTCTTTGAAATATATATATAAAATTTGAATGCAACTTAAGATACAAATTCCCCTCTAAGCAATGCATTATCTATATTCAACAAGTACAAATGTGTTGTTTCTGGTTTCATTATCAATCAAACTAGTTTATAATATACCCCCTTATTCCTATGGTGGTTATTTAAAACTATATTATATTGGTTAGATTCCAAACACTGAATATTTCAGGTATTTTTCTGTGGTTGATTTCTAGCTTAAACACACAGTAGCCTAAGTTTATATTTTTTATTACTTAAGTTTTACAAAGTTAACATTTGTGGTTGGAGATTTGCCTCTCTGGGGAAAGAAACCTTTCAGATTTGTTCTCCTGACCTGAGCATGTTTACTTATAGACTATTTTGTGTGTACTTGACGAGACAGTATTCTGTGTGCTCGGTATGATATATAAACACAATAATATAATATAATATATAATTGAGCTAAGTTAATCACATTTTCTAATGCTTAATCTATTGATTTTTTTTGGTGGGGGAGGGTACTGTTTTCGTTTGATTGATTAGTGAAAGAGAGGTCTGAGAGTCTAAAACTCATTTTGTTGACTTGGCAAATTCTCATCTTCATTTCTGTCCTTTTTTTCTATTGTAGTCTGAAGCTTTTCTGTTGGTAGAGAAGACATATTTTAGAAACGAGTCTTTAGATCTAAAGTCTTTGTGCTTCTGTCATGTTTTGTTTATAGTCCATCTATTGAAATCGAATAATATTTGAGTTAGAGATCTTGATCATTTTGTCTCTTAATACAATGTTTTTTTTTTTTAAATTTCTCACATGGTTTATGAGTAAGGATGGAACAAGGTGGGGTTTTCATCTGGTGTCATCTTTGGTCAACTTCAGTGCAATACAGGCCTTACAACCTTCAATTTGTGCCTTAAAAAAAAAACCAAACCAAACCAAACCAAAACAACAACAATAACAACAACAACAACAAAAAAACAGGAGTGGCGCCTTTATGCTGGAGGGTTTTGTTGCACCTGAGCCCATGTTAGGCCCTTTCTCTTCCTGGGTTTCCCTGTGGGTCTGCGTCTGATGCTGTGCTGCAGTGTGATGGCTGGAGTCCTCTGCCAAGTTCTGGAGCTGCTCCAGCCTCAGGCAGGCGCTGTGTTTCTGTGTCTGAGGCTCAGGTCCTTCTGGTTGTCTTGTCTCTCCTCCAGCTGTAGGGAATCTCTTTCACAGTTCCACCCCACACCTTCTTTCTGCCCTTCCCCAGAAGTTTGTATCCTTGTCTATTTTTTGACCTTCATGTTTCTCTCCCTGTGATCTAAGGACACCAGGGTCTGCTGCCCCTCTTGGAGGAAGAGTGGGCTTTTACTGATTACAGATTTCTATGCACAGTGGATGTTCCCTAGCACCAATACATTTCCCTGTTCTCCATGACTGAATACTGACTGCCACCTTCTTTGTTCCTGTCCCTGTTCCCTTTCTTGTGAATGTCCGGTGCACTCTGAGAAGAGCTTTTAAATAGATTTGCATTCTTTGCATTACTTGCATGGATTCTCTCTCCATGGGGTAGTCGTCACCTGACCTCTAGAAATCACCTGGAAATGTGAGCTTGATTCTCCTCATCAGATGACCCAGCATCTGCCGGGCCAACAAGGACTGATGAGAAAGTTATCTCTTGAGTGTTAGATCAGTTAATTGCTTTATGAACTCCTCTTTCTGATCACTTTAATCATTTTACAGATATCTGGACTATCATTATTTAAAAGGAGACACATTATTTCCAACATTCCAACCTCCTTCTTAAGCAGAAGATGGAACTTCAAGGTGGTGTGTGGACCGCTGCATCCCTTTCTTAAATTGGTTACGGTGTTTGGCTGGACGGATGAATGAATGAGAAGCTGGTTTCCCATTAAAGGGTTCATAGGAAGCACATCTAGCTAGTCCTGCTGTCATGTTTGTGGAAAGTTACAGTCACATATATTGTAACTTCTGAGATCACCTTGTCAGAGGTGAGCAGACAGAAATCTGCGGAGCAGATGGTCCAGGGTTGTGAACTTTGACTGTGAGTTAGAACTTAGTAGATGGACAGAGGGAAAAAGGCCTTCAAGAGGTAGGGAACCAAAAACTTTTGTGAATGTTAACATGACAACTGGCTGTCAGATCATGGGACTGAACTGAAGTTCTTATGGTTTCTGTGCTGAGAGTTTGGCCTTTATCCTACAGGAAGCTGAGAATTAACAAAGAAGACCTAAGCGTGATACCAGAAAGCTCTGTTTTAGAATAGCCTTAACATCAGGCCTGAAACCAAGTTGGAGGGAGTTAGGAAGGAACCTGCGTATGTCAGCATGAATGTGTGATAACAGATAGCTGCTAGTGTACTGTCATTGATCCACCAGGAAGGCATTTCATAGAGGAAGTCTGTGGTATGGCTCTGGACTTCAGTGGACAGTCTTCCTACTAGAGATAGAAGTCCAGGTCCTAGAAGGTGTGATGCTCAGTAATTCAGGATTGGAGAAGGGTCAACATATGTAGGTACCAAACACAAAAGAAAAAGGAGAGAGAGAGAGAGAGAGAGAGAGAGAGAGAGAGAGAGAGAGAGAGAGAGAGAGAGAGACACCCCATCCCTTTCCTTTGTGTTTGGTGCCTACAGATGCCTATTGTACTTGGGAGAAGAAATGAGTAAATAGGTTTCTTCTTTCTTCCCAGAAAGGGAAGCCTTCAAATTCAACCTTAACAACATTCTGACATTGAATCTCACCCTCCCCTTCCTGTTTCGCAGGAAGCAAAGAGCCATAGGAGATACAGGAGGGACCCATGCCTGTGGAGGTGGAGAATGGGTATCTGTAAAGAGAAGTGTTCTGCTGTGGCCTCTCTTAATCACATGTGCATTCGACAGCTCGCCACACACAAAGGGCTATGGGGAACTGATAGGCATAAATGTGACCAAGTACTTTCTTTATCTTTCCAAAGCTGTGTCATTTGTCTAGTCTCTTCCCAAGGTCCCAAAACCGTTTTCAAAACCCTGCCTCTTGGGTCTGAGGTGACCAGGATTGTAGCATGGCCTTTGAGCGAGACAGTTTTGTTATCCCAGACTACTCATGGCTGTAGAAGGAGGAACATTACTAAATTCCCTCCAGGGATCCTCCACTTTTCTCCCTTTCCCTGAGGCGAATGACCTATGTACTTGCTCTGATTGCCTTTTAGCCACTGAACAAATGCTCTTGTTTGTCTTTAATCAGAATAAACACCCAGCAGAATAAACACCCAGCAACACTAGGATGTGTGACTGGACTCTCAGCTATATAGATGTTAAGATACCTGTAGGTTTTAAGAACCTGTCTGTCTGTCTGTCTATCTATCTATCTATCTATCTATCTATCTATCTATCTATCTATCTATCTATCTATCTATCTATCTATGTGCTATGAGTTAATATCTTAAAGAATCTTCCTGTGCTTATTTTTTCCCCTGACACCCAGGGGTAGTGTAAGCTGTTCTGCTGAAGAGACATTCGGAAAGAGGTGAGGAAGAGCAGCATCTTAATCTGTGATTTATGTGCACTTTCTGAAAAGCCTTATCAAGCCCGCTTTTCCCGTTTAATCTTGAGTTCTTTTCATAATGTCGGATCTTGATTTTATGTTCCTTAATGTGCCATATTTTTCCGCACAATAGATTTTAAGCTAAATTGGCCCAAAACAAGAGGGATGCTGAATGCTTTTTGTAACCATGGAAACATTTCTGGGCACTTACTGAGGACCTGGCTTCCAGTAGTAAATGTAACCGAGAAAATAGACACGCTTCATTTAGCAGTTGCTGATGACTAAGAGGCAGAGAGACTACTTACAGTGACATCCCAAGATAGGCCTTTTGCTTTAAAGTCCCAGATCCAAGCAGCAGCTTCCCACCAGAGAAGCAGCTGTGACACCCTTGATATGTCATGGGAAGGAGTTCTAATCATGTTTGAAAATCAACTTTGTTTTCAGATTTTCACTTGAGGGTTTTTTTTTCCTCCTTGTGGCTTTTTTTTTTAACCACATGTATTTGTTTCCAAGAAATATGCTTGCTATTTCCTGAAATAGCCTGCTAATGGAATTAATGTGTTTCAAGTCCACTGCCATATAGAACTTTAGAGACAATCTTTGGAAAGATGGGATGTATTTAAAAGGGAGAGCAGACTTTGAGAGCACGGTGACATCATTTGATTTTCCAGCCAGGTCTCTGTAGTAGGGTGTCTTAGTTAGGGTTTCCATTGCTGTGAAGAGGCACCATGACCAAGCAACTCTTATAAAGGACAACATTTCACTGGGGCTGGCTTACTGGTTCTGAGGTTCAGTTCACTATCATCATGGCGGAGAGTATGGCAGCTTTCAGGTAGGCCTGGTGCTGTGGAGGAGCTGAGAGTTCTTTCAACTTCAATCAGAAGACTGGCTTCCAGGCAACTAGGAGGAAGTTCTCTCAAAGCCCACCCCACAGAGACACACGTCCTCCAACAAGGCCACACCTCTTAATAGTGCCACTCCCTGGGTCAAGCATATTCAAACCACCACACTCCACTCCCTGGCCCCCATAGGCTTGCTCGAACACAGGAGTCAATAGTAGTCATATCTTTACTTAGCATAATGCGAAGTACAAATACTCTGACTCCAAAAGTCCCATAGTCTATGGTAGTCTCAACAATGTTAAGAATCCAAAGTGCTAAGTCTTTTCTCAGATTCATTCAGTCACTTAATTGTAATCCCCTATAAAGTCAAAAAAAAAAAAAAAGATTGCATACCACCAATATCACAGATAGACATTACCATTCCAAAACATCATAGTGAGGAAATACAGGACCAAACAAGACCAAAACCAGCGGGGCAAACTCCAAACTCTGAATCTCCATGTCTGTTGGAAAGCGCTCTTCAGATCTCTGACTCCTTTCAACTTTAATGACTGCAACAAACTCCTTTCCCCTAGGCTGGTTCCACTCCTTGTCCTCTCCTCAGCAGGTATCCCATGACTCTGGAATCTTTTAGCATCTTGGGGCCTCCAAGACAACTTAAGCATTACAAGCTTCTTGTTCCAATGTCTGAGGTCCACACATGATCTCTTAAAGGGATCCTTCAAAGGGCTTGGTTCACGTCTCTAGCTCTGCCCTCTGTAGCACTCTAGGCTTTAGTTGACTTCATTCCATTGTTGCTGCTGTTGGTGGTGGCCATCCAATGGTACTGGCATCTCAAACATGCTGGGGTTTTCACTGCAACTAGGTTTCATCAATAGCCTCTCATAGGCTCCCTTTACCATGCCAAGCCTCGACATTTTACATGACTCCTTCAGTCCTGGGCTGTCATGGCAACTGAGGCTGCACCTTCACCAATGGCCTTCCATGGCCTGTCACAGCCTTAGCTGCTCTCCATGACCCCTTCATGCCTTCAAAACCAGTACTACCTGGGTGACTCATACACATTACCAAGTCCAGCTGCATCATGAGGTACAACCTTGGCTCTCTGGAACACAGCTTCTTTGTGCTCTCAGAAAATACTTCCCAGAAAATTTCACCTCAGCCATGCTGGTCTCTTCATCATCACCACTAACTTTTAGCTCCGGCTAACTAGCATCAGTTGTCCCAGCAGTCCCTTTACTTTTGGCGCTAAGCCAGAGCCATGTGGCAGAAGCTGCCAAGTTCTGTTGCTTGCTGGGTCTAGAAAATGCCTCCCCCGTCCTACTATTACATTATCACCAGCTTTCTTTTTTTTTTCTTCTGTTTTCCAATTCCTTCACTGCCTAAGCTTGGCTCTCCTGGAGCTTGCTCTGTAGATTAACCTTGAACTCAGAGATCTGCATGGCTGTGTCTTCTGAATGCTGGGATTCAAGGTGTGTACCACCACACCTGGACTTAGGCTTTTCTTCACCTAGAACTTGCTGTGTCCCAAGCTGGCTTTGAACTCAGAGATCAGATTGCCTTTGTCTCCTGGGATTAAAGGTGTGTACCACCGTGCTTATTGTTTTTAGGACTGGATTAGAGGAATTAAGACAAATTACAACCCAAATAAGCATCAACTGTATTTTATCACTTCCCAAGGGATCACAGATTCTTTTATAGTTGTAGAATCAGTTAATAAAAACTGTTGAGAGATTTTCTTTGCTCTTGTAATAGAGCCAGGGGTTCCTCTTGTTTCCAGTGAGCTAATCTAAAGGAGTGGGCACTGAGGCCAGGCAGGAGCCATGGGCTTCCCAAAAAGCATGTCTTCACATCATGTATTCATTCTGAGGAAGTATTGTGCGTTGTTTAGTGTTGCAGTACCGTGGCTATAGGATGCATGCTCTCCCTCCCCTCAGTCAGTGTCTCTTCTGTAGCACACCCCTTCCTTCCCCTGCAGAGACCCCTTCAGATCCACTCTTGAGGAGCTTATTTCAGTGGAAGAACCCGACAGTGGGCAGAGTGTCCGCACTGTGATTTAAGCTGTCCTTCTCACTGGGCTACTGCTGACTATGCCAAGGGGAAGTCTGGGTCCCTGCTAATGGAGCTCCGAGTGCCCTTTCTATTTCTTAGTCTTTAAATGCATTTGTGAAACATTTCAAAAGCATAGAAAAATATAGAGGAGTATCACAAATCTGTCACAAAACTTGGCCATGTCTTAACATTTTGCTATATTTAATTCAGATTTATTATAAAGAAGCCATCTAGGCCAGATGGAAATAAAGTCCCCTGAAAGATCCTCTTTGCTTTT
Organism: Rattus rattus; assembly: GCF_011064425.1. NCBI lineage: Eukaryota > Metazoa > Chordata > Mammalia > Rodentia > Muridae > Rattus > Rattus rattus. The sequence continues at coordinate 88,422,510 of NC_046160.1, forward strand.
TTACTTTTCTCTACTCACTAGGGGTGGAACAAATCTATATTTGGAGGTTATGATCCCAACTGTGTCTTTATTCTTTTGCTTACAAGCATATGTATCTCTAAAGTATGCATGCTCTTTGGGATGCTTGTGTTTTGGGGATGCTGTGTGACTGCATTTCCCTGGAGATGAGAGGACACTCTCTGGTGCTATCCCCAGGAGTATTACCTTCCTCCTTGGAGACATAGTTTCTCCCTGGCCTGGAGCTTTCTGAGGAGGCTAGGCTGGCTGTCTAATGAACCCCAGGGCTCCTCTGGGTTTGTCTATTTTTAGCACTGGGATGCCACAACATCTGACACAACACAATGCTGCATGTTTCCAAAGTTTATGCAAATGATATGCTATTAAACATAGCCTATAACTCATCTTATCCTCCCATTAAATGTCATGTCTTGCATTATCTGGATAACGTATGATTGGCGGATGTCCTCTGATTTTTGTAGTGTTAGTCAATAGCTTATCAAACTATTCTTCAGACCGTGCTAGGATCACTAATAGTTTGCTAACATGAAGGTCTCTGTGAACTCGAGTTGATTTTTTTATGGAGACACAATCCTAGTCTCACTCTTTCTTAAGCGAGGACATTTCTTCCTTGGCTGGGGCTCTCAGGAATAAGTTGACATTGCCTCAGGTCTTGCTTTTGCCTCAGGTGGCTCAAATTAGTTCCTGTTCTGTAGCCAAAAGAGTCGTAATCAATAGAGTGCTGTAGTCACTTAAAGAACCTAGCTTAAAGTTTTCTAGTTTTCCACAGCATGTTTACATCATGAATAAGTGATTGGGAGCTTGAAGCAGAGATATCCAATGTAGGAGGTGTAAAGGCCCCTTTCAAATGGTCTCAACCACATGCCCAAACATGAGCTAATTAAGGACAGCATCAGTGGACAGCCCACAAAGTCTCAACTCTACAGAAGGAATGACAGACAACTGAGGAGAGCTGTGAGCAGACGTGCTCTTCCCCAGGGACGAGCACAACTGGTTGGTGCCAAATGGTCAGCCCTAAAAACATACAGACAAGTAACATGGTATGGACTGAACTGGTTATCCTTAGGGATAGATATGAATATATATGCATGCAATTGCAATTGGTGAAAAGGGACCATGAATTTGAAGGAGAGTGGGGGAGAGGAATATGGAAGGGTTTGAAGGGAAGAAGGGAAAGAAGAAATATATTATATTTTTAAAAATAAGAAAGAAAGCTATGAGCTTACTTATCTGCAAAAATACATAGTAGAATATACCTTTAAAAATGTGTATGGAAATGAGTATAGGGACCTCCAGAAGTTCATCCCTGGCACTGAGATGAAAACATACTAAGTTTATCATACTAAGTTCTGATAACACTGTCAGCGGCTTCTACAGTTTAGACCTAGGGTATCCTCTGAAGTTCTCTGTGTCAAGTTTGTTCCCTAGCTTGCTTGCTGTAAGGCAGTGCATCTTTAAAGAGGTAGGATGTTCTTGGTCATTAATGGTGTGCCTCTGAAGGAGAGCGGGACCCCAGCCCCTTTATGCTTTTGCATTTGTCTTTGAGGTGAGCTGACTTGCTTCACCAGGTCCCCTGTCCCCTTTGCCACTGTGAGCTTCCCTTTAGCAGCCAACTGACGGTACTGAAACCTCAAACGCCGCGATCCAGGATAAGCCTTCTCTCTTTGCAACTTTATTATTGCGTATATTTGTTACAGTAATGAAAATATTGCCGACACAGGCGAACCAACCATCATACCGTTTTATTTGTAATTCAGTTCTCCTAAGAAAATCCAGCTGGAGAAGTGTAGTAAGATTAGTGCTGCTGGTTTTTATATTGTCTCAGCCCGCATCCATTCCTGTGCTTTGGATGTTGGAGATCAGAATCCTGCAATTTGTCATTCTTTTTGAGGGGGCATCCCCCTATCTTTTGCTAAGAAGAACATTCAAGGGACATAGAAAGATGGAGTAGGGAGGGAAAAGACACTTTTCTTCACCACTCCTGTTCTGGGCACCCAAGTACAGCTGTGTTGTTAAGAGTCTCCACTTTCCTGAAACCCTCTGAGAGTCAGAAGAGCCAGCCATCTAGTTTCCCCTCCTTAGACAACGGCAATACACCGCTGTGATGTTCCTCCCCAAGTTCCTGTCCTGTCAGCGGCAGGCGACACCCCTCAGATGTCTCTGCTTTGTACTTTTGGGGTTCTCACCTCATCTCCGAGGTGCTGCTAGCTTCTGATACCTTTGACTGCCTCCCTTTGTTCCTTCAATCCTGGCAGGGGCAAAAGTTGCTCCCTTCCCTATGGTTACATCGCTTGGTCTGCTTTCCTGTGGTTCTTTTTGCTAAATCAGTCCCTACTATTTGTGAAACGAATTCCCTATGTTAAGTTTCCTTGGTTGACATAGTTTCTTTTCTCCCTGGCTGAAGCTTGGCCATTATTACAGTGAAAGTGTTATCTTGGGGTAAAAACAATCCATGCTAGCTGTGTAAACTCTTGAATCTTCAGGTTGACTGAGACTTTATGGAGATGGGCAGAATTGAAACCTAGGTGTTATGCATATGTAATAGTCACTATCTAACTGAATATGATGTGTCTGCTAAGACAAGCTGTGTAGATAACAAAGGAGAGTAGGACACACAAACAGGGTGAGGGCGGGCTCTTTCATATAGGATGGGCTTGTATTCTACATGGAATGACCTCTCAAGGCAACGTTAAGGCCAGTGGTTCTCAACCTGTTGGTCGTGATCACATATTAGATATCCTGCACACCAGATATTTACATTATAATTCATAACAGCAGCAAAATTATAGTTATGAAGTAGCAGTAAAATAATTTAATGGTTGGGAGTTACCACAACATGAGGAACTGTGTTGAAGAATCCAGCATTAGGAAGGTTGGGAACCAATGCTCTAGACAGAGAGCTAAGCAATGGAGAAAAAGTGTTCTGTAGCTGGGTGAGAAAAGAATAATATTCTGTATAAAAGGAAAAGTAAATGGATCTAGCATAGAATGGGTCAAGTATACTTGGTAGGCTGATCCTACGTGCGTCCTTACCCAAGCTTAGCAGGTCGTGGTCATAAGTGTACCTGCCCAGTTGTCGCTTGGGCTTATCTACCATCTTTGGTATTTCCTAATGTTTCATAGATTTTTTTTCCTTAGGGAGGTTGGGTGTGAGCTTATTACAGGAGACACATTTGTTCAAACATTTCAAGAGCTTTTATATCATATCAAAAATATTTCAGTGGAGGAAAAGAATTCATTTTGAAGTTGAAACTTGCAGTGCTCTCTTCACCGTCTCTATACCAGAGTGTGCTTCAAAAGCAAAATGAGAGCGCCACACCTTTGCAGGGACTACCTTGCTTCTGGGCTGTTTTGATCCTGCAGAAAGCAGCCAGGCTTACAGCTATCATTGGAACGATGGTGAGCCTGTAACAGCGCTGACTCTCACTTGAGTTTGGCTGAACCAGTCTGCGTGTGAGCCAATTTTCTTATTCTTCTACTTTCCTTTGTACGTTAGACTCAGACGTAAAGGGACTATGGCTTCTGCCTCAGGAGCCACACTGTTTGCCCACCGGAAGTGATCTCAGATCAAACAAGGAGCCTCTCGGTTTCTTGTAAGTAAAACCAAGAAAGGGGGTGAGATCAAGTAATTGATTGATCTCTGGGAAAATTAGTTTCATGGGGTTTTTATCCAGAAGTTTAGCTTTTTTCTCTTTTCTTCTATCTTTTCCTCTATCTCCAATTTTGTATCTATCTTTACTTCTGGGTTGGCTCCGTTCTCAAGTTGCATGATAGTGAGATGTCTGTGAAATAGCCCACTTTTCAATATCCTATTAGGTTACAATTTGATAGAGAAAAACACCCCCACTTTCTGGAAATCAGAAACATTAACTCTGGAATCTCTACCACCCAGTTGGATTTGCTTGGTACATGTTAGCAACATCTATACGTAGTTCGTGTTAGAATATCTGTGTGTTGCACATGTTGGTCATATCTAATGTCATGGACCTGTGAGGCTGTCATCAGCCAGTTCTGTGCCTTGTGCCAGTTCTGGAGTTCAAGTAAAGGGACCTTTTCCAGGAGCCCTGTCTGGAAGTGAAGTGAGAGAAATAAGGATTCTAAAGGCTGCAATAGTAGCCATTGGGTTGCAGAAGCAGCTATGATGGAAGACATTGCCTTCGTCCTTACTTTGTATTTTGGCTTGGCTTACCAGTCTGTCTGAGGAACAGGTCTAGGTTCCCATGTAATTGCATGAGTCTTATGTCACCACAGGTGCCAGAAACAGCTGTGTTCTGGTGCATATTGATGTATGTCTGCCAAGCCAGGCAAAGCAGCATTTCAACTAATGCGCTGCATAATGTGTCACCGCTGATTTGGTTCATAGTTCCTCTGAAGGTTAGAAAGTGCCCCAAACATCTTTCCAGGCTGAGGTAACTATGCAGAATCCATTTTAGCTATCTATTTACAGCTGCGTAATGGATCACCTAAAACATGGTGGCTTTAAAAACACACATCTGTCTCAATTTCCATGGAAGGGTCTGTGCACGGGTTAGCTGAGTCATTTGGTCAGGTGTCATAAGGCTGCAAGAAAAGAACAGATGGGTAGTATTCTTACCTGGGCTGTTGACAGGAGGGAAACCCACTTCCGAAGTCTCTCAGATGGTTGGGAAAATGGATGTCCCTGTAGATGCAAGACTGAGATATCTGGATTCTCCACCTGCAGCTCTTAGCAGCCAGAGACAATTCCTTCTAGAAGGTGGTTGCTTCCTTCATCAAGATGGAGCCTGATGGCAAAGAGAATGCCACATTGTGTAAGAGTCAGGGGTGAGGCACCCTGTCACTTTTGTCACTGTCTACTGAGAAAAGCAAATCACAAACACCATTAGCATTGAAGGGGAGGGGACCAAACAAAGGCATGGACAATAGATGGTGGTCTGCCTTCTACAGGACTCTAGTCAGGCCATTTAAATGGAGAAATGGCACAAAAAGAAGCTACTAAGATATGTTTATATGACTGAATTCTTTAATGAGCAAAAACAAACCTAATATTTGACACAATTGGATCTTATTGCCCTTGGGAAGATGGTCCTTGTGTGACTATCCCACAAGTAAATAACAGATTACAGAAACCGGAAGAGTGTAACACTCCAAGGTTCTCCACATTTTGTCACAATTTTGCCTTAGGAAGACATCATACAAAAAAAATTAGTATTCAACAATTTGTCTCGATTGTCTCTATTCAGCACCAATGCACATCTAAAGGACAGGTGCTAGGGACTAGGTTTTTGTTGTCATTGTTCTTTGCACTTGAAAGTCCCTGTGCTGAAACCGAGTCCCCACATTGATGGTATTAGGAGGTAGGGGTTTTGGGGATATAAGTAAATCTGGAGTTTCGCCCTCACTGGTGGGATTAGTGTTCTTATTCAAGGCCACTGAGAGCAAGCAGCCCTGTCTCTTCTGCCATGGTGGAACAGACAGAGTAAGAGCCTTCAGTTATGGTCCACGAAGTAAGTCCTCAGTTCCTACTGGATATGCAGGTGCCTTGTTCTTGGCCTTGTGGCCTAGTCCTTGTTCTGTTGCTGTGAAGAAACACTATGACCATGGTAACTCTTATAGAAGAAACGCTATAACTGTGGTAACTCTTATAGAAGAAACACTATGACTGTGGTAACTCTTATAGAAGAAACACTATGACTGTGGTAACTCTTATAGAAGAAACACTATGACTGTGGTAACTCTTATAGAAGAAAGGGTTTAACTTGGAGCTTGCTTACAGCTCCAGAGGTTTTAGTCCATTATCACCATGGTAGCATACATGGTAATAGAATAGTAGCTGAGAGCTATGTCCTGATCCATGGGCAGCAGGATGAGAGAGCCAATTAGTTCTAGCATGGACTTTTGAAACCTCAAAGTCCAACTCCAGTGACACACTTACTCCAAGAAGGCCATACCTCCTAATCCTTTTCAAATTGTTCCACTCCCTAATGACAGAGCATTCAAATACATGACCTATAGGGGCCACTCTTATTCAAACCACCATGCCTTGCCAGCTTCCAGAACAATGAGAGATAAATTCCTGTTGCTCATGAATCTATAGTATTTCTTCATCAGCCTGAATGGACCGATAGCAAGTGAGAACTGAGATTCTGATGGCACTACTATTCACTTTTCTGTCACTGCGATATAAGGCAAGATACAGAGTCTTGCCTGGGGCCAGCAGTCATAGAGCTGTAGCTTCTGTGAGGCCACTGTGGTGTCTCCATGCAGGAGAGCTGCAGAGGCTCTCCCAGGCCAGGCAGCTTAGCTAGTAAACCACTGCAGTATTTCCTAAGCGCCATCTCAGGTTCTTGGCAGTAGCTGTTGTGCAGTCTCTAGGGACAAAAGATCAAGGGAGCACTTCTCTTTGGCACTCCGTCTGTGGAAATGAAGTCATAGCATTTTGGTTTCGGTGGCACAGGGCCAAAGTCATTCATAAGATGTGTCCCTAATATTAAAAGTTTTTCAGCCAGGATGAGAGGTATGTTATATATGTAAGAAAGGTATTGTCATTCAGTGTGCTGAAAAAATATTTATTTTGTGCATTATTAATCCAGTCTTTGAGGTATTCTGTTACTTTTTTTTTTAACTTTAAAGTTATGGCATAAATTACAATGGAATTTTTTGTCAAATTATAAATATTTGATCCTTAAATATGTTACTAAAACTTCCAACTGTGGGTGGTACCATTCCTGAGGTAGTGGGCCTGGCTATATAAGAAAAGTAATTTAGCATGAGCCTGGGAGCAATCCAATAAGCAGCATTTTTCTACGGCCTCTGCTTCAATTCCTGTCCTCAGGTTCTTCCTTTGAGTTCCTTTCCTGGCTTCCCTGATGGACCTGTAACCTGTAAGCCACACAAATCCTTTCTTACCCTAAATTGCTTTTATCATAGCAACAGAGAAACAAACTAGAACAGAAGTTTATAATGGGCATGATAGTAGAAGATTTGGAACTTTGTACTGGAAAAACTTCTGAGTGCTCATGGCTTAATTGACTGATCCATGGGAACCTGGAGGATAATAACACTGAAAAAAGAAGACACAAAGGAGACCTGACTTGTAAGGTTTCAGAGGACAGTTTGAGATCCCCTCGAAGACTATCAAAGCTGTTTGTATGATACATTTGAATTTAAAAAATCATAAAAGTAAAGCCTGTGTTTCACAGGGGCAAAGAGTCAGGTGGGTTGAAGCATCCGCTATAATTAAGAAGAGACTGGCATGTTTGAAGTGAACTTTCTTGGAAGTATTTCCTTAGAGTTATTACCGCACAGAGGTTGTGGTCTAATGGGAGAAAGGTTGCATTTCAAGCTGGTAGTGGAATTTGACATATTGTAAGTCTTTTGATGTGGTACTTAAAAATATCTATGTATATGTTGTGTTTATGTATGTCTTCATACCTCGTGTATGCCTGGTATCTACAAAGGCCAGAAAAGGGTGTCAGAATTCCTGGGACTGGAGTTTGATACAACTGTGAACCTCTATGTGGGAGCCGGGAATCAAACCCAGGTCCTCTGGAAAGCAGGCCATGCTGTTAACTGCTGAGCCATCGGTCTAATTCTAATGGTACTGGTTTGAAGACATGAAGGAGTCATAGAGAATAGTGGAAGCTTGGTACCATGTGGGATCCCTGTAGAGAGGCCCCAAGAGGCAGTTAGTGAAGGTGCAGCCCCAGTTCAAAGAGAACCTCGAGGATTTTGGAGATGCCAGGATCATGAGATGACAGCAGCATGTAGGGAGTGGATCTAACCTAAGCCTATGACAAGCTGTATGTGCTATGAATGGCGGAGGTGAAGAGGGGAGGCTACCTAAGCCTTTTGGAGCTCAGAAGACCCTGGCCAAGTCTGAGATATCAAGGGCTATCAGATTGTTGGGTTTGGGTCTTGTTTTGATCTGACTGTGATTGTGTCATGGTTTCCCCCTTTGGTGATAAGGAAGTATGTAACTTGCATTTGATTTTACAGAGGGCCAGAGTTAACAGACTTTCGATTTTAAGAGAAAGCTTGGACTTTCTAAATCTTTGAACATTTTCCTTTTTGAGACAGCTTGCTCTGATCCAGACGTCACTACATAGAACAGACTGGTTTTGAACTCAGAAAGACACACCTGCTTTGCTCTCTGAAGGCTAGGATTAAAGGCGTGTACTTCATCCCCGGTTGGTTTTTTTTTTTTTTTGAATTAGTGTGGGACTTTCAAAATTATTCTACATTTTATTTTGTGATATTAATATGTGTGAGAGAGAGACAGAGAGAGAGAGAGAGGAGAGAGAGAAAAAGAGAGAGAGAGAGAGAGAGAGAGAGAGAGAGAGAGAGAGAGAGAGAGATATTTGACCATGGGTGGACCCTTCCTTTTGGTTAGTGTTTGTTTATCACAGGAATAGAGACACATTCTAGAACAAACCCTTCTTTCCAAAGGAGTACAGATAGAATAGGGTCCAGGGGATGCACTAGGCATTAACTGGACTAGATCTGGGCACAGGATTCCGGGTTTAGGCAAGGCCCAAGGGTTGACACAGCAGTTGGGGTGTTTGGGAAAGAGAGTACAGCATCCAATCCAGGACCACAGCAGATGAGGTGGCTAAGGGTAGTAGTGGCAAGGCAGGGAGTAGGGCTGCAGGGTAGGGGTGGGTAGCTATGATCAGACAGGAATGGAGAAGGAGAGGAAGAGCTGAGGCAACTTATCTGGGTCCCTGCCATGGGAGATATCTGTGGAGGTTCTTGGTAACAAGCAGATCTCGGGTCTGGGTCTAGGGTGAGTCGAAAAGGGAGGGAGACCAGCTAGAATCCAATGTGCTCAGGCGGTTGGAGGCAGAACGGGAGAGCTTTTGGGTTCACGCCACTTGGGGTAGCTGTAGAATTCACAGTAGGAAACCTGATTTTTCTACTCTTCAAGACAGAGGGAAATTAATGTAACACCTCAATTAAATTTATTATGGACTTACAGTTCTCATACTGTTTTCCAGCAGCCGCTATGATCCATCCATCCATCCTCTTTCTTCCTGGCCCTTTCTCTATTATTTAGTGGTTGTTTAGAGATTCTCAAATCTAAAGTTTGCTTGCTCTTTTTTTCCCACGTAGGTGGCAGAGGCAGGCAAGGAGTTCCCATTCTTCCGATGTAACCTCGTTATAGTCGCGTATCACCGAGTTCAGAAACTACCCACAATTCATCTAAGAATGGTTAGAGTGGCAGGAAAGGGGCAGAAAGTGGAAGAATACCTTAGAGAGGCCTCCTCATTTATCTCTTCACTATGGAACTTGATTTCGCCAGCTGGTGTGTCTGCCCCAGTGAAAGGTCTCCAGGTCCGAGCGCGTTACGTCCATTTATCGTGCCATTTGGTTTGCGCTTCTGGATTCCCCACGGAATTAGCTGAAATTCATCATAAGCATGCAGGGCATCTGGTATTAAACTGGACAGTTTTTGTAAGAGTTTAAAGTTTTTAGAAGCTTAGTGTGCCGGTCGCAGACTCCTACTCCCACCCCTACCGCTGCCGCATTTCCGGTTTCCAGCCCTGTTAATGTATAGGCCACCAGCGCCGCTTTGGGGTGACCCCGCGCATGGACATGGCTTTCGGTTCCCATTCCCTTTTTGATTTTGCTTTAGAACCTACCTTTAATTAAACATAATCTGATTATGGTTTCTCTTCCAGTGCTTACCCACCTCGCCTCCTACCCAGATCCGCTCTCTTTTTGTATCTCATTAGAAAAGAACCGGCTGTTTTCAGAGCACCCTTCTGTCCCAACATCAGCTTGGGTTATTCAGGAGTCTTTACAGGACCCATTGTGCTAACAACTCAACTGAATGTAACCCAGTCCCAACGCTGGAACCTTTTCCTTGCTACAAAAGATGGCCAGACTCCATGGTCTCCATAACTAGGAGTCGTAACTAGGATCGCCCTCATAGATTCCAGGAAGTTTCCACTTTTCTACGTTTCCATATCACTCCTTTAGTGTTCTCCCTAATTCCAACAGTCTCTCCTCACATTCTTTCCCTCCATCCCTCTCCCCACCCCCTTTTCTGCTCCAGTCTGCTTGCATGGCCAGGAACAGGAGACAGGATACGGTAGAGACCTAAAACTGAACATGATTGACAAAGGAGGAGACAGAGAAGGAGAAGAAATTTTTGGCAAATTGTTCTGTCTAACTCTTGAAGACCATCATATTTTTGATGGGGATTGCATTGAATCTGTAGATCAG
>NC_046160.1:88432833-88441549 GCF_011064425.1 Rattus rattus
AGTTTAATGTTAGCCACTGGTTTGCTGTATATGGCTTTTACTATGTTTAGGTATGGGCCTTGAATTCCTATTCTTTCCAGGACTTTTATCATGAAGGGGTGTTGAATTTTGTCAAATGCTTTCTCGGCATCTAATGAAATGATCATGTGGTTTTGTTCTTTCAGTTTGTTTATATAATGGATCACGTTGATGGTTTTCCCTATATTAAAGCATCCCTGCATGCCTGGGATGAAGTCTACTTGATCATGGTGGATGATTGTTTTGATGTGCTCTTGGATTCGGTTTGCCAGAATTTTATTGAGTATTTTTGCGTCGATATTCATAAGGGAAATTGGTCTGAAGTTCTCTTTCTTTGTTGGGTCTTTGTGTGGTTTAGGTATAAGAGTAATTGTGGCTTCATAGAAGGTATTCGGTAGTGCTCCATTTGTTTCAATTTTGTGGAATAGATTGGATAATATTGGTATGAGGTCTTCTATGAAGGTCTGATAGAATTCTGCACTAAACCCGTCTTTTTGGTTGGGAGACCTTTAATGACTGCTTCTATTTCCTTAGGAGTTATGGGGTTGTTTAACTGGTTTATCTGTTCCTGATTTACTTCGGTACCTGATATCTGTCTAGGAAATTGTTCATTTCCTGCAGATTTTCAAGTTTTGTTGAATATACGCTTTTATAGTAAGATCTGATGATTTTTTGAGTTTCCTCTGAATCTGTAGTTATGTCTCCCTTTTCATTTCTGATTTTGTTAATTTGGATACACTCTCTGTGTCTTCTTGTTAGTCTGGCTAAGGGTTTATCTATCTTGTTGATTTTCTCAAAGAACCAACTTTTGGTTCTGTTGATTCTTTCTATGGTTCTTTTTGTTTCTACTTGGTTGATTTCAGCTCTGAGTTTGATTATTTCCTGCCTTGTACTCCTCCTGGGTGTATTTGCTTCTTTTTGTTCTAGAGCTTTTAGGTGTGCTGTCAAGCTACTGACATATGCTCTTTCCTGTTTCTTTCTGCAGGCACTCAGCGCTATGAGTTTTCCTCTTAGCACAGCTTTCATTGTGTCCCATAAGTTTGGGAATGTTGTACCTTCATTTTCATTAAATTCTAAGAAGTCTTTAATTTCTTTCTTTATTTCTTCCTTGACCAGGTTATCATTGAGTATAGCATTGTTCAATTTCCACGTATATATGGGCATTCTTCCCTTATTGTTATTGAAGACCAGCTTTAGGCCATGGTGGTCTGATACCCCATTTTTTAAATAGGGATATTTGATTCTCTAGAATATAACTTCTTGGATTCCTTATATATAATGGATATTAGTCTGCTATCAGATGTAGGATTGGTAAAGGTCTTTTCCCAATCTGTTTGTTGCCATTTTGTCCTGTTGACAATGTCCTTTGCCTTGCAGAAGCTTTTCAATTTTATGAGGTCGCATTTGTTAATTCTTGATATTAGAGCATAAGCCATTAGTGTTCTGTTTAGGAAAGTTTCCCCTGTGCCTATGTGTTTCAGGCTCTTCCCCACTTTCTCTTCTATTAGTTTAAGTGTATCTGGTTTTATGTTGAGGTCCTTGATCCACTTGGACTTGAGCATCGTACAAGGTGATAAGAACAGATCAATATGCATTCTTCTACCTGGTGACTGCCGGTTGAACCAGCACCATTTGTTGAAAATGCTGTCTTTTTTTTCCACTGGATGGTTTTAGCTCCTTTGTCAAAGGTCAAGTGACCATAGGTGTGTGGGTTCATTTCTGAATCTTCAATTCTAATCCACTGATCTCCCTGCCTGTCTCTGTACCAATACCATACAGTTTTTTATCACTATTACTCTGTAAAACAGCTTGAGGGCACAGATGGTGATTCCTGAAGAAGTTCTTTTATTGTTGAGAATAGTTTTTGCTAGCCTGGATATTTTGTTATTCCAAATGAATTTGCAAATTGTTCTTTCTAACTCTATGAAGAATCGAGTTGGAATTTTGATGGGGATTGCATTGAATCTGTAGATTGCTTTTGGCAAAATGGCCATTTTTACAATATTATTCCTGCCAATCCATGAGCATGGGAAATCTTTCCATCTTCTGAAATCTTCTTCAATTTCTTTCTTCAGAAGTCCTTGTAATGCAGATCTTTCACTTGCTTGGTTAGAGTCACACCAAGGTATTTTTTGTTGTTTGTGACTACTGTGAAAGGTATCATTTCCATAATTTCCTTTTCATCCTGTTTATCCTTTGAGTAGATTTGTTTGAGTTAATTTTATATCCAGCCACTTTGCTAAAATTGTTTATCAGCTGTAGGATTTTTCTGGTGGAACTTTTGGGGTCACTTAAGTATGCTATCTTATCATCTACAAATAATGATATTTTGACTTCTTCCTTTCCAGTTTGTATCCCTTTGAACTCCTTTTGTTGTCTGATTGCTCGGCTAGGATTTCAAGTACTATACTGAATAGGTAGGGAGAGAGTAGGTAGCCTTGTCTATTCTCTGATTTTAGTGGGATTGCCTTAAGTTTCTCTCCATTAAGTTTGATGTTGGCTACTGGTTTGCTGTATATTGTTTTTACCATGTTAAGTCTGGGCCTTGAATTCCCGATCTTTGCAAGACTTTTAACTTGAAAGGGTATCTAGCTATGTTGTTGAAGATATTTCTCAGCTATAGGAGTTTTCTGGTAGAATATTTGGGGTTACTTATGTATATTATCATATCATCTGCATATAGCAACACTTTAACTTCTTCCCTTCCAATTCGTATCCCTTTGATCTGTTTTAGTAGTCTTATTGTTCTAGGTATGACATCAAGAACTGTATTGGACCGATATTGAGAAAGTGGGCAGCTTTGTCTTGTCTCTGATTTTTAGTGGAATTGCTTTAACTTTCTATCCAATTTGATGTTAGATGTTGGATTAATCTACATTGTCTTTACTGTGTTTATATATTATGTATCCTCTATCTCTCTTTATGTTTATAATAAGGGGCTTTGGATCTTGCCAAATGATTTTTCAGGACCTAATGATATGATCGTGTTTTTTTTTTCTTTAATTTATTTATATGGTGGGTTGCACTGATGGATTTCATATATTGAACCATACCTGCATCCCTGGGGTGGAATCCTACTTGATCATGGTGAATGATGTCATCGATGCATTCTTGGATTTGATTTTCAAGTATTTTATTAAGTAGTTTTTTATCAATGTTCATAAGGAAAATTGGTCTGAATTTCTTTTCCTTTGAGTCTTTGTTTGGTGTAGGTATCAGGGAGACTGTAGCCTCATAGAATGAGTTTGAATGTTCCTTCTATTTCTAATTTGTTAATAGTTTCAGGAGCATTGTTATTAGCTCTTCTTTGAAAGTCTGGTAGAAATCTGTATTAAAACCATCTGTTTGGTTGGGAGAATTTGTGAGTACTTCTATTTCCTTTTGGGTTAAAAGACTATTTAGATAGTTTACCTGATCTTGATTTAACTTTTGTAAGTTATATCTGTCTTGAAAATCATCCATATAATTTAGATTTTCTAAACTATAGTATAGTTTTGAAGTAAGATTCTAGTGGTTCTTCGGTGTTTGTTGTTCCGGTCTCCTTTTTCATTTTATAGTTTTTGTTAATTTAGTAATCTGTCTCTGAGCCTTTTTTAGTTAGTTTGGCCAAGGGTTTGTCTGTCTTGTTGATTTTTTTTAAGAACTAAGCAGTTTTTGTTGATTGTCTCCTATGGTTCTCTTGTTTCCTAATTAATTGATTTGGAGCCCTGAGTTGGATTATTTCCAGCCATCCACTGTCTTGGAAGTGTTTGCTTCTTTTTGTTCTAGAGCCTGCAGGTATACTTTTAAATTGTAAAGTGAGGATTCTCCAATTGCTTTATGAAGGTGCTTAGTGCTATGGAATTTCCTCTTAGTAGGGATTTCCATTGTGCCCCATTCAGTTTCAATGAATTCTAGAAAATCTTTAATTTATTTATTTCTTCCCTAACCCAGTGATCATTGAGTAGAGAGTTGCTCAATTTCCATAGGTTTGTAGACTTTCCGTTGTTTCTGTTGTCGTTCAAGCCCGGCTTTGATCCTTGGTGGTCTGATAGGATGGATACAAGGAGTTGTTTCAGTTTTCTTGTTTCTGTTGTGGCTTACTTTGTGTCTGATTATGTGGGCAATTTTGGAGAAGATTCCATAAGGTGCTGAGAAGAAGGTATATTCTTCTGTGTTCGGGTAAAATGTTCTGTAGATGTATGTTAGGTCCATTTGATTCCTAACAACTGTTACTTTTGTCATTTCTCTGCAAATGACTCTGGTCAACAACTTTCCTTTTAATTTCATAATTCCACTTTATTTTTATTCAAACTTTTAAATTTATCCTACATCCAGATCATATCCCTCCCTCCCTCCTCTTGTCCCAGTCCCTGACTCTCATTTCCTCACCCCACCCCCATCCTGCCATCCTCCCTTCTCCTCAGAGGGGAGGCCTTCCAGGGATATCAACCTGCCTTGGTACATCAAGTTGCAGTAGGGTTAGCTGCATCTTCTCCTTCTGTGGCTATGCAAGGCAGCCTAGTTAGGTAAAGTCAAGCAACAGAGTCCGATACAACCTCATCTCCTACTGTTAGGAGTCCCATACAAAGACTGAGCTGTTCAACAGTTATGTATGTGCTGAGGGCCCAGGTCCATCCCATGCAAGCTCTGTTTGGTAGTTCTGTCTCTGTGGGCAGGGTCGAAGTTGGCAGGTCAGTTGATTCTGTATATTTTCTCATGGTGTCCTTGACCTCTCTGGCTCCTTTAATTCTTCCTTTCCCTCTACAAGATAGGATCCCCAAGTTCCACCTAACTTTTGTCTGTTTCCAGCAGTTGCTGGGTAAAGCTTCCCAGATGACAGTTATGCTAGGCGCCTGTCTACAAGTATAGCTGAGTGTCGTCAATAATGTCAGGGGTAGGCTCTCTCTCATAGCATGAATCTCAAGCTGGGACAGTCATTGGTTGGCCATTCTCTCAATTTCTGCTCTATCTTTACCAATGCAGATCTTGTAGGTACAACAAATTGTAAGTCTAAGGTGTGTTGGTGTCCCAATCTCTCCATTGGAAGTCTTTTGATTGCAGGACATGGCTAATTCAGGATCCATATTCCTATATCCTATTGGTAGGAGTCTTAGCTAGGATTACCCTCATAGATTCCTAGGAGTTTCAATTATTCTAGGTTTCTAGTTTATCCCAGATATGCCCTCACATACCACTGATTACAGTTCTCACTCCTTCCAAGCTCCCCTACTTGATCCCTTCTGCTCCCCTCTCCATCCCCTCCCCAACCCAGTTAACTTTCTCCATCTGCCACATAAATCTATTCTACATTTCTTCTCAATGAGATTCAAGCAATCCCTATTGAGCCCTCCTTGTTACTTAGATTCTTTGGGTCTGTGGATTATATCATCGGTTATCCTGTACTTTATGACTAATATCCACTTACAAGTGAGGGCATACTATGTTTGTCTTTCTGGGTCTGGGTTACCTCACTCAGGGTGGTGTTTTCTGGTTCCATCCATTTGCCTGCAAATTTCATGATGTCGTTTTTAATAGCTGAGTAGTATTCTGTTATGTAATGAACCATATTTTTCTTATCCACTCTTCAGTTAAGATATCTGCGTTGTTTCTGGTTTCTGGTTATTAAATTTAAAAAAAGCTGCTATGAACATAGTTGAACAAATGTCCTGGTAGTGTGGTGGATCATCTTTTGATTACATGCCCAGGAGTGTTATAGCTGGGCCTTGGGGCAGAACTACTCCCAATTTTCTGAGAAACTGCCAAATTGATTTCTACTATGGTTGTACAAGTTGGCACCCACACCAGCAATATAGGAATGTTCCCCTTGCTCTAAATCCTTACCAGCATGTATTGTACCTTGGGTTTTGTCTTAGCCACTCTGATGGGTGTAAGGTAGAATCTCAGTGTCGTTTTGATTTGCATTTCCTTAATGACTAAGGATGTTGAACACTTCTTTTTGTGTTTCTCAGACATTAGAGATTCCTATGTTGAGAATTCTCTACTTAGATCTGTATCTCATTTTTAAATTATATTTAGATTATTTAGTCTGTTTTTGTCTAGTTTCTTGAGTTCTTTATATATTTTGGATATCAGCCCTTTATAGGATGTAGGTTGGCGAAGATCTTTTCTGGTTCTGTAATAAGCTGTTTTGTCCTTTTTGACAGATGAAAGTTAAGTATCTCTCGTTTTAATGAGCTGTTAGCTATCAGATTGCTGAATATTGCCTTTATTGAATTTAAGTATTGGCCTTATATCACTGATCTCTCCAAAATATTTATCATGATGTGTTGGATTTTATCAAAGGGACTTCTTATTTCAGCATCTAATGAGATGAACGTGTGGACTTTTTTTTCTTTCAATTTATTTATTTGGTGGATTACTTTGATAAATTTCCATGTGTTGAACCATCCCTGAATTCCTGGTATGAAGCCTACTTGATCATGATGGACGACATTTTTGAGGTTTTCCTGAATTCAGTTTGTGAATATTTTATTGAGTATTTTTGCATCAATGTTCATAAGGAAAATTTATCTGAGATTGTCTTTCTTGGTTAAGTCTTTCTGTAGTTTTTGCATTAGAGTGACAGGGTTACCTGTGGCCTCATAAAAATTAATTTGGCATTGTTCCTTCTGTTTCTATTTTGTGGAATAATTTGAGGAGTATTGATATTAGCTCTTCTGTGAAAGTCTGGTAGAAATCTGTACTAAAACAATCTAGTCCTAGAATTTTTTTTTAGTTGGGAGATTTTTGATGACCACTTCTATTTCCTTAGGGGTTGTAGAACTATTTAAGTAGTTTACCTAATCTTGATTTAACTTTGGTATGTGCTATCTATCAAAAAAAATTATCCATTTCATTTGGAGTTTTCAATTATGTGGAGTACAGATTTTTGAAGTAAGACCTTCTATTCTTTGAATTTCCTCAGTGTCTGTTGTTATGTCCCACTTTTCATTTCTGATTTTGTTGACATAGACTCTGTGTCTCTGCCTTCTAGTTAATTTGGTTAAAGGTTTATCTATCTTGTTAATTTTCTTGATTTTGTTGATTCTTTGTGTTGTTCTCTTTGTCTCTAATGGGTTGATTTCAGCCCTGAGATTATTTCCTGCCATCTACTTCTCTTGGGTGTGTTTGCTTCCTTTTGTTCTAGAGTTTTCAGGTGTGCTGTTAAGTTGCTAGTATGACATCTCACTAATTTCTCTATGAAGGCACTTACTGCTATGACTTTCCCTCTTAACACTACTTTCATTGTGTCCCATAAGTTTGGATATTCAAACTTATGGATTATTCCTTCATTTTTGTTGAATTTTATAAAGTCTTTGATTTCTTTATTTCTTCCTTGACCCAGAAGTCATTAAATAGGGATTTGTCCAGTTACCTTGAGTTTGTGGGGGTTTTGCTGCTATTGTTGAAGTCTAGCTTTAATTCATGTGGTCTGATAAAGTACAGAGGGTTATTTCAATTTTCTTATATCTACTGGGACTTGCTTTGTGTCCAAGTACATGGTCAATTTTGGAAAAGGTTCCATGCAGTTTTGAGAAGAAAGTATATTCTTTTGTGTTTGGGTGAAATGTTCTGTAGATATCTGTTAGGTCCATTTGATTCATAACAACTGCTATAGTTTCATTATTTCTGTTTAGTTTCTTCATCTTCACATGTCCGTCCATTTGGTGAGGTAAAGGTGTTAAAGTCTCTCCGAGTTAACATGTGGCCAGGGTTAAATGTGTGATTTAAGTTTTAGTGTTTTCTTTTTTTACAAATATGGTCCTTGTATTTGGATATATATGTTTCAGAATTGGACATCATCTGTGATTTTTTTCTGGGATGGGTCATGTGTCCTTCCCCATTTCTTTTGATTAATTTTGATTGAAAATCTATTTTGATAGATATGAGAATAATTACTCCGCCTTGCTTTTTGGTCCTGTTTGCTTGGAAAACCTTTCTCCAGCCCTTTACTCTGAGGTAATGTCTATCTTTGTTATTGAGGCATGTTTCTTGTATGCAGCAGATTCTGTTTACACATTCTTTCTGTTATCCTATGTATTTTTATTGGGCAAGTAGGTCCATTGATCTTGAGAGATATTAATGACCAATGATTGTTAATTCCTCTGTGTATGTATGTGTGTGTGTGCGTGCATGTGTGTGCGTGCATGCGTGTGTGTGATTTTTATTAGTGTGGAATTATTTATTTCCTGTGTATTCCTGGGTGTAGTTAATTTCCCGGGTTTGGAGTTTTCCTACTAGTATCTTCTGTAGGGCTTGGTTTGTGGATATATATTGTTTAAATTTGGCCTTGTTATGAAATATCGTGCCTTCTCCATTCCTGGTGATTGAAAAATTTGCTGAGTATAGTAGTCTGGGCTGACATCTGTGTCCTCTTAGAGACTGCAAGACATCTTCCCAACCAGGCCCTTCTAGCTTTTAGAGTATCTGTTGAAAAGTCGAGGGCATTTCTTCTTCTTCTTCTTCTTCTTCTTCTTCTTCTTCTTCTTCTTCTTCTTCTTCTTCTTCTTCTTCTTCTTCTTCTTCTTCTTCCTCTTCTTCTTCTTCTTCTTCTTCTCCTTCCCCCTCCCCCTCCCCCCCCTCCCCCTCCTCCTCCTCCTCTTCTTCTTTGCTGCCTTCCTTCTTCTTCCTCTTAACTTCCTTCTTCTTCTTCTGTCTTCCTCATGCTTCCTTCTTCTTCTCTGCTTATTTCTCCTTCTTCCTCCTCCCCCTCCCC